>NC_057814.1:312215351-312217715 GCF_018294505.1 Triticum aestivum | reverse complement strand
CCGCCGCGGCTCCCCGCCGCCTCGCCGTCCTCGCCGCGCCGCCGCACCGGACGGCCCCTCCGCCATCGCCACCGTCGCCGTCTTCGCTGGCCGCCGCCACCAACGCCGCCGCCGACGTCGCCAGCCGCCGCCCGGGGCCGCGCCTCCTGAGGACCCTCCGCTGTCGCCGTCCTCCTTCCTCCTCTTCCCCCGAGCCCCGCCGTCTCCTTCTCCTCTCCCGTCGCCGGCGACGAGCCCGAGCTCCAGCCCGAGCCAGATCCGATCGGGCCGCCCGTGCGTTGACTTTCTCCCTCCCGAAATATTTCCAAGTCCCAGTATTTTTACAGAATATTGCCATGTTCATTGCATTATAACTCTCTACATATAGCTCCGTTTCGTGCGTGTAATATGTCAAATTGTTCGTCTCGTGATGCTCTTAATTTTGTTCAATTGCATCATGTTCATTAGAGTCCATCTTGATGCCCAAATCTCTGGTGCAAGAGTGCTAGTTGCTGTTGTCTGCTGTAACTTAGCAGAACTTGAGTATTTGTTATTTTTGTATCATTTAATATATGCATCTTATGGGCATGAGCTCTACATGTGTTTTGTTGTATGCCATGCCACCTTTCCAGTGGTGTATGCCATGTATTTGTGTGATCTCTGTGGTGACTAGCACAAGCATGCAAACTAGGCTCCGTAATGTTTCTGATTTCAGGGACAGTCTTTGTCTGCTGTTATTTTGTTGCCAAGTAAACTTGATGTGACAGAGAAATCCATGCATATTTTGGAGATGTTCAGTAAGGATGTTTAGCTATTGTTGTAATTGATCCATTCCTTCCCTTGTTTGCATTTATGGAGTGCCATAGCATGACTCAATCTTGCTCTACTTTTGCTATAAAATATTTCTGGCAGATTGTTTACGTGTTATTCAATTTTGCCAAGCTTGTGGTAGTTGATCCATATATGCTATGCTTTTGTTCTTGCCATGGATAGCTTCATAAACAAGCCATATTGTTGTAGGTATGCTTGTTTTGTCATGCATTGCTTTGTGGTGAGTGCATCAAGCTCACAAACATGCCTTCATATCATTATTTCTGCCATGCTCTGTTTTCTGCTAAGTCTGAAACCTGATAACGGAACTTGCTATGTTTACATGCTTGCCATCATATCTTCTGGTCCTTTTTGGGTTACGGTCAGTAAGGGACTTTTGTCATATGCATTTAGTAGAATACTGCTATGCCTTGTTTTTCCATGTTAAGTTCCTGTAGCATGTTGATTTCGTGCTCCGAACATTGCTACCTGATGCTGTTTCAGACATGTCCAGTAATTTCACCAAGTCTGTGAACCTGTTATCTTTTGCACTTTTGCCATGCTTGTTTGAGCTTGTTATGTTGTGATCTAGCGGTAGCTCAGTGTTCATCTTTTGTCAAGCATCTCCTGTAGATTACTGCCATATGCTTTGTTGCTATGTTGGAGTGGTGTAGCATTGTTACTTGTTGCATTTTAAGTGCTATCTTGCTGTTAATCGCAGATTCGTGTCATTCTTGTTTTGCTTGCCATTTGCAAACCGTGCATCCGTTTCCGGTGATCTTTATATCGATTTCGACCGAAATCATCTCATCTTTCCAGTGGCATTCTTGGTTTGCCAAGTTACTGCCTTGTTCATCATTTTCCTTCCGGAGCACGCATAAAATATCTCGCATATCATACATGTTTTGCATCATGTTGCTTGTGCATTTCCCATGATTGATTGTGGTTCCATTGCTTGTGTTCTTCTCTTGGGTAGAGCCGGGAGACGAGTTCGTGAATGAGGAACCTATTGAGTATGCTTACGAGGATCAAGCTTTCGACAACTCTGAGAACCTTGCAGGCAAGATGACCACCCCTCGAAATCACTTCTATCTTTGCTTTGCTAGTTGTTCTCTCTATTGCCATGCTGCGCTACCTACCACTTACTATATCATGCCTCCCATATTTCCATGCCAGCCTCTAACCATCCTTTCCTAGCAAACCGTTGTTTGGCTATGTTACCGCTTTTGCTCAGCCCTTCTTATAGCGTTGCTAGTTGCAGGTGAAGTTGAAGTTTGGTTCCATGTTGGAACATGGATATGTTGGGATATCACAATATCTCTTATTTAATTAATGCATCTATATATTTGGTAAAGGGTGGAAGCCTCGGCCTTATGCCTGGTGTTTTGTTCCACTCTTGTCGCCCTAGTTTCTGTCATACCGGTATTATGCTCCTTGAGTTTGCGTTCCTTACGCGGTCGGGTGATTTATGGGACCCCCTTGACAATTCGCCTTGAATAAAACTCCTCCAGCAAGGCCCAACATTGGTTTTACCATTTGCCACCTAAGCCTTTCCCCCGGGTTTTCGCGAGCCCG